>NC_056731.1:1289107383-1289142383 GCF_019279795.1 Protopterus annectens | reverse complement strand
AGACCAAGTGATTATTTATTCAGCATTGAATAATTAAGGACTCCTTGCACACCCAATGGATTTCAAAATGCAGCAGGCATGCCTAACACAACTTAAATGTGATAAAATACTTTGCTGACAACCTTATGAATCCACTCGGTGGAAACCATATGTGCTTTATCTTAACCCCACTATATTCCACAGATTCATATGGAATCTTGCAGAATACGCAAACCTTACTTAAAAAAAGATACAATCAGCATTTAATGCAGCAGAGGAGGCTGGAGTATTGCAAGCCATAATAGAGGGCAATCTGAAAATGCATCACAGAAGGCAGCCAGCTAGGCACCAAGCCAGGCTACAGTTAAGCCAACTCTGACCAAGAAATAATAGATAGATACAGATTAGACAGGGAGCTCATGCAGGATTTGGGTTGAATGTGTCACTTCGCATGTATACTCACAGCCTATGGGATAACCTAATACCAATAGAAACAAAAGTGTGTCTGAGTGTAGGTATACTCTGGGACATTTCAGCAGCATATGGGAGATGCCATAGGAATGCTCCAGACAGCTGACAGTCACAGCTTTTCATATTTCCTGGCAGCAATCTGCAACAAAGTGGATGATTATATCCATTTCCCAACAACAGGCATGGAGCGCAGAACCACTATACAACAGTTCTGTGCCATAGCCAACTTCCCCAATGTCCTCAGTGCAATAGCCTGTACCCATGTCCCAATTCAAACATGATGCTGAACGGTACATCAATAGAAAGTGGTGTCCATCACTCACTTGTCAGATGATGTGTTCAGCAGACAGCATCATAACCAATATCATGTAAACACATCCCAGACAAAAAGAAAATAAACAGAAACAAGCATCACATCCCTTCCCATGTTTGATATAGAATGTCCCACAGAAAGGAACTCTGTGATGCACAGGTTATTGCTGCAAAATGATTCAGTTTTACATAATAACATATACAAATGAGCACAACATCAATAACAATCACTACAAAACAAACATGAAAAATATATCAATGTTGGGGATACAGAAACACAGATATATGTGTGTGTGGAATTATTGAAATATGGGAAGGCACACATGGGAACCACATGTCAGCATGGAAACAGGTACAGAGAAAATATAGAAAGTGCAGAGGGAGAGGCATGTGCAGCACCATATTAAAATGCAATAAATAGCACAGGTATGTATACACAGGCACACCTGTGCATGTGGGAATGGCAGACAACAAGGAAATATGTAATGTATCAATTAATGCTGGATGACAAAGATGACATTTATTGATTTTTGTTATTTATTTATATTTGTTTATCGGGGAAGTGCATTGATCTCAGTGAACCTTTTACAGACATAGCCCAAGTGAATAGGATCACATAAGAAATGAAAAAACATATTTACAGTTACAAGTATATGACATTCTGTTAACCATGTAAACGTCTGCTATACATCCACTAGCAAGTGATGCAAATGTGGAAAGATAGTCACGTATAATATTACTGTCATCAATATCTGTACTAGCATACACGAATGACAAAGAAGTAATACATATCACAGCATAAAGCTAGTCACTGAGGTCAGATAAACGATCAGAAAAACCCTGTGGCATCAGATATTTGAAAAACCACCTACAGATTAATTAGTCAGTGGTTAGTACAGGGGTCTTCATTGCCACAGGGTCAGAATAACACAACAGGATACACATTGAATCAATGTCAGTGTTGCTATAATGCGCCCACACTGAAGCTCACACCACAATCCTGACTGCCCATTCCATGTCTGAAAACACTTGACTCATGGTGCTATTCAAAGGAGCTAGATGTGGTGACACTAGCATTTTGGGACACAGTGTCAGTAAGAGCATGACTGTGATGTGACAGCATAGACATGACTGCTGGGTTCACAGCTGAGTAACAACAGAAAGTGCACATTGGAGCACATTAATGTTCAAGGGCCGTGTTTTGTTCCCCACTATATGTAATCTGCTTAGTACAGTTAGGGCACATAACACCCAGTTAGTACCATGGTACTGCTGTAACACTGCTATAACAAGGTTTCCAACAGAATGTACAATAAATGACACACTGTCATGCTGTGCTGCCATGACCTCTCCATGTCTGCATGCCTGACCTTCATGTAACACATACATCTGGTGTGTTATGATAAGTGGCATGGGCAAGTACATGCATGTCAGAGCCATAATGTCTCTGTGAATGTTCATGTGCCTATTATAGTAGGCGGGCACTCTCTGACATGCGCCCATGCACATTAGCTACACTTCCACATGTAGTTTGATGGACAGTATCAGTCCATCATCGGGAAGTGTTACCATCATTACCATACTCTACATGTCACTGTGGTCACAGCCATCATCATGTCTGTCATTGATATCCCTACATCATCAGAATGTCCAGCCACAGAATTCCTCCATATCAGAGATTACACCACAATCCACATGGCTAGCCACTACTGAGCCAGACAATGAATGCAGTGCAGTGGTCTGTGTGCCATAGGCCATACAATCATAGGCATATCACATCCCATCACAGGATCAGTGAATGGGCTACTAGAGGAAGCAGGTAGTGGATGTGCTGCAAAAAGAAACAGATGACACATCACATACCTTCACAAAAATCATATTATTTAGCATAATACTGACATATGGCACAACTGTATGACTACAATGTTACTGATGATATGGACTTACCAGGATATCATGGCTGTGGGTGATTCAGGGACCCTATATAACAGAGATACGACATGCAAGTTACATTTTAAAGTCTTTTGGCTGCACAGAGGATCATGTCAGAGCAACATCACTGATAGGCCTCCCTGGATCTCTTGTGATCACCCACAGCATTGATCATGTTTATCAGGTTTGGTCACCCATGATTCCTCTAGACAGTATAGCCTATCTGTCCAAGAAGGTTGCAGCCATGCCGGCACAGAGACTTGATTATAATTTCATTTTCTCTGTATGAGAAATTGTCTCCCCTGTCTCTGATTGATGTCTGGAAGACATGGTGATATGAACATCTCAGAGTTCATATGGGGTTTCACATACTGACATGATAACATTAAAAGCATATGTCAATTGAATTTCTCCCCTCACATTTACAGTACATAGCTATGCAAAACAATGCATGTCATGTATACCACTGTTATGTACAGATAATCAGAATGAAACTTAAAAACATGCCTGAATATGTATCCATATGGACTAACAACATACATTTACCAATCTGTTTAGCAATTTTGGACAGGCCATATGTGCAGAGATGGGATTTATAACAGTGGCAGTGAATATTACAACAATAAAGGGACAGACACACAAGAAGTGTGCCACAAGCCCATTACTACAGCAATGGTATTTTCACAGGTACATCCACATCAAAACAGAGCATGTGTACCTCAAGAATGTAGGATGCATCTCATATATTATGGCAGTTAGTGACACACATCATAAAAAATGTTAATGTCATTATATGGTGCACAATACACATACTGGGATTTACACAGAAACAGTGAAGAGAAAAGTCATTGATTTCTGTAAACATATCACAACCATTACAGGTTAGTCAGAAATAACTACAGATATATTTTAATTCCATCTGTATCTGTAGTTCACTGGTGCTGGTTTCTTTTTATCCATACAACTGCATATGGGGAAAATATCCTTGAAACTGATGGACTTTTACCCATGTGTATGCATATTGTTTAATTCTATCCCTTCACTTTATGTAACAAACAGATTGTAATGCAGGCAATTAAAAAAGAAAATGCAATATATTCCACCACAACTATTCCAGCAGGTGACAGCTTAACTTGTCAACCTAGGTGTAAATCAGCTATACCTTAAAGTGTGCACACAGCTTTTAAGTACCATTTGTGCCACACATAATTAACAAGGATCAATAACATTTACTATTTTGGAATCCCATTTGTGAAAGGTACGTATGCTCTCAAAATTCAATGCATTGGTGCTCAGCACAACTACTCAACAGGTATCATTAAACATCAATATCTGTAGCACATTCTCAGTGCCCTGCAAATACCTGATGCTGTCCAACATGTGCCACCTTTAAAACATAATAGTGATACATTTACTGATCATACAATTGCTGCATGTGAACTGAGGAAGACCTCAGTTAGCATGTTTTGAAAAGCATTTTTCAACCAATTTCAAATATAATATTGAGGATGTTGACTGACAGAGGCTTCAGCTTGTCCTGGCGCTGAACTGGACAGAGGAGAAGGCCACCCATATGCTCACTGTCTATACTGGACATAGCAGAGGATGCAAGCATGCCCCAGGAACTTTGCGATGATTGATATAAGGAACTAGATTGTGAGGGAGCACAGCAGATGGACTGGGATCCACCAAACTGATGAGCATCTCTACCACCACTATGATAACGTACATAGGATGGGCACAGAGGATCTTCACAAGAGGATCACAGAGGTCTGACACCAGCCAACAGATTCCTACCATAAGTTACAAAATTCAAATTTAACAACTACATTATTATATATGTATTTAATAATCTTATCAGTTTCTGTGATAGTTCCTAATAATAATGCAAATGTAGGAATTTCAGTTCCAGTCATTAAAGTTACCAGTGGCATACTGATGCATTCTTAGGTTATCTACAACTATGGAAATCAACGAAGGCACAAAAAACTAAGTAAAACAAGAACACAAGTCCCGAACACAGTGGAATCCACTCACATCTTTTATTACACAAAAACGGACAAAGACTTTAAGCGCTTTTCATCTGTCCTCAAAGCAGACTTCTTCAGAAGTGATTTACACTAAAATTGGTTACAATTTAAATAAGAAGTAACACCAAAAATGCGGGATAGTTACCTCATTAAAGAAACACAGTCCAATTAACCATAAAACATACACAAACCTAAAATACATGATATTTACTAAAACATAAATATGTATATGAGTCATCTGTGTGTGTACTAAAACTATACATAAACACAACAACATACCCCTAAGAAATAGCAACATAAATAAACCTACTGTTATTCAAAACAAGCTCACAAAATTAAAAATAGCAGCATTACTATTATACATTTTAGTGAATCAGGCTCATCAACTCCTAAAATAATACTAATAAATACAGTAATAAAATCAGATTAAACATCAAAAAGGTTAAATAACCCTGTAATGGACATTTTATCTCAGCAAGCTCTTCAATTTAAGAATGCTGCTGATAGAAGTGAATTCATTTAAGCCAGGAATATTACCTGCGTCCAATTTAATCTGCCACTTAAGTTCTAGCTCCTCCAACTTGAGGGTAAAGGGTCCCCCTCTAAAACTATATTCTACTTTATCGATAGCTAGAAACTTAAACTTATGGTCACTGTTCAGGTGGATATGTTTAGCCAATGCGTTATCAGGCTTATTACGATTAATAGCATACAGGTGTTCATACATCCTATCGTGGAGCCTACGCTCCGTCTTCCCTACATAAAAAGCAGGACAACAGACACATCTAGCTAAATAAATTTTAGCTTTAGAATTACAATTAAATCTATCTTTTAATCTATACTTATGGCCTGCTACTGTGAACGAGTTAACTGTATCTATATATTTACAGTAATTACAGTTCTCACATTTCGACATACTACCTATTTTAAATGGACCCATTTGTTGTCTCTCCAATAAGTCCTTAAGATTTTTCCCCCGTTTGAATACTATACTTGGAGAATGACCAAATTTGTCAAATAAAGTCTGATTGCATCTAAAAAGCTCCCAGTTCTTCCTCAATATATTCACACATAGGGCACTATGGCTGCTGTATGTAGTTATAAAACTACAGGTCAGAGATTGTCCCTTTCCCGTGACAAAATAATTATTCATATGTGATGCAAAGGTATCCACACCATGGGAGATTGACCTACCATTACTACTAAGAGCCAATATTGGCTTAAAATTAAGCCTTTCCCTCTTAATATTAATCTCTTCTATCAATGAGTCCAACAAGGACTCCGGGTAACCTTGGTGAAGGAATAAATTCTTTAAAAATTGGCATTCATCAACGAAGTCATCATCCACAGAGGTAATGCGGGAAGCTCTAACAAGTTGTCCCTTAATAACTGCCCTCTTTTAATAAAAAGGGTGACAACTGGAGAAATGTAAAAATGTGTTAGAATAAGTCTTTTTTCTAAATATTTTTGCTGTATAACATTTAAACATTCTATTCTTAGTCAGCAAAATATCCAGGTATGCTATAGACTCTGAACTGAATGTAGAAGTAAACTGAAGGAAGTCGGTTGATGTATTTAAACTAACTAAAAGATCCTCGCCTACTTTGGTATCTCCTTTTAGAAAGACAAAAATGTCATCTAAACATCTAGTGTAGTAAGCTATAGAGTTAAACACAGTAGTATTTTTAAATACATACTCGGACGCCCAATATGCCATAACCAGGTTTGCTATACTCGCCCCACAAGGGGAGCCCATCGCCAAACCCACTTTTTGTAAGAAAAACTGCTTGCTAAATATAAAAAATTGTTCGTTAGAACCAAATCCAATAGTTCTGTCACTAAAGAAACATCTCTGCTTGGAGCATTATGTTTCAACATCATAAATGCAACCCATTCCATGCCTATTTGGTGTGGATTACAAGTATATAAGTCCTTGACATCTATTGTCAAGAAATTATAAGATTCAACATATTCCAAATCATTTATTCTGGCTAAAAAGGACCAGGAATATTTACAAAATTTGTTCCTCAAGGACAACATATTTCTGTAAAAATGAGTCTATAACTTTGGCAGAGGCATATGTTGGCAAACCTCGACCATCCACTAGAGGACGCAGAGGGGGTTGACTAAATCCTTGTGTATTTTTGGTATACCGAATAGTGTCGGGAATACAAGAAAAACGGTGGTCATGTAATTCAACATGGCTTGGTCAAAGCGGCCCTCAATAAACAAATCATTTATACAACTCTGGATTAAGTTATAAGCTTTATTAACCTCAGATCTGGAGCTTAATTGATAAGCCTCATTGTTCAGTAGGTGGTTCATTCTGACATTATACTGTCAAAAATCACCAAGCCACCCCCTTTATCGGGCTTACAGACCCGTATGTCCTGTGAATGTATATATTCAATAAAGTCACGTTCAACCCAGTTGGTTCCTGGATTTCTGTTTATAACTGTACTTCCTTTAACCATGTGCCTAAAGTCAAGTTCGCATAAAGCTTCAAATGTCTGAAAACTGGATGTAAGGGAGGATTAAATGTACTGGATGTATGAAACACATGTGCTACTTCCGAATGTGTGTCATTACCAAATAATATTTGAAAATTCAGTTTCCTAGTAAATGTTTTTAACTCAGTAATCATTTTTACTAAGTCCACCCGGTGATGTGGTACATATGTATACCCCTTAGCCAAAAATTCAACTAATTCACTGGAAACAGTACTAGAAGAGAAATTAAAAACTTTAAAATCATTGTCTTTGTTGGATATAATCAAGGGTCCTGGTTCACGTGCTTGAACATCATTTTCATCTGCCGATGACATAGATATATTATGGAAAACATCAACTTCAGACCTTAGATCTTGGGTCAATGGACTTAATGCAACACAGGAATTAAAGAATTCAGGAGAGACCCCCATTGAGGAAATGTTAACCTCAAATGTGGTATCTTCCTTTACTGTCACACAAAGTTCTTGATGGCCCTTGTATTGTTCCTGTTGGCAAACTGGTTCCTCTGTTGCTTTGGTCTGGCTCCTGTGTGATTGACATATCAAAAAACCTGTTGTCCTGTTGCATTACTGTTATTATAGTTGTTATTATCATGCTGTCTAGTGTTATAATTGTAGAACACACATGGGCCCTTCTGCAATCTCTCACTCCTTCTAACTTCAGGTATAGTTGTAACCACAGGCAATAAGTCACTGTCATCAATCAACAGTTCAAATTCATCACTGGGAGTGTTGCGGACCATAGGTAACTGCTGCCTGTTGTTTTCTAGTGGTTGATGTGAACCAGAGATATTACTTTGATTCACTACCAAAGTGGGTTGCCATACCTGAGATATTGAAGGTAAGGAATAAGCTTAGCCCTGGCTATAAGCCTTGGAATCCCGGTCAAGTTTTTTACTTTTATTATTTTCTAACTTGTTCATGTACTGCTCAATGCTTGAAAACATTCTACTATATTCGTATTTATATCTATTAAATTCTAGGTCATTCAGCACCTTCTTATACAGATCAAGCACTACGTTGGAAATATCATTAACCAGCACCAAGTAATGCTAAATCATAAGCTCCAAGAGTTCAAATCCTTGCCTATCAAACATTTGAATAAGTTCAATGTGAAACAAGGAATCTTTAACTATACCCATAGGGTATTGTGTTCTTTGAAGACCTTTAGGTATCACTTTACGAGCCAGACATTCCCTAAAGTATGCTATTTCCAATTGTGTTTTCTTAAGTTTAAGCAGATGTACATCTAAAAGTTTTAAGTTGTTAACAATATCAGTAGTATTAGAAGTACAGTTACCTCCTGCTGTTGGAACCCCCTCAGTAAGGTGGGAATCAGGTTTTGAGAACGAAAATTTGTCCAAAAGCCAGTTAGATAGTACTGGAATACTGCTGCTTAAATTATGAGCCCTAGTAGTAACCTCCTGCCGTTCATTCACAGAAGGTGGTTGAATATTCCTTCCCACCGAGTGCTGCTGTTGTAAAATCGGCAGTAGCTGGTTAGACGGTTGAACCGGTGTCGGTAAAGATTGCCCATCAAGTTGCTCAAAACCACCTTCAACTACCGGTGGTGAAGAATTACCTAGTTGGCTGCCGTCAGCAACAGCTGCCTGCTGAATCGGTTGCCGTAATTGCATCGTTGTCCGAGCGTCGGCCCTTGCCTGTAATTCCTGCTGATGTGAATGTTGTCCAGTGCTTATAGGTTGAAGCAAATTATGTCCAACACCCGTTGTAAGTCTAAGAAGGCTACAACCACTTTCTTTACCGTAGCCTTCTAGTTCGTTGCTGCCATTCTCAGGAACGTTTTGCCGAAGCGGCTGACTGCCTGTATTTTCGTTCCCTTGCAAACAGGAAACTGAAAAAGTTTTTTGTAAATTGGATAAAGGCAAGCAGCTTGGTAGAAGTAACTGGAGTGCCCGCTGGTTCTGGTCTAATTGGTCTAGTCTCGAACAAAGAGACTTGATTTTGGTTGTCAAAAGGGCAAAAACATTGTCATTTGCCAGTAATAAAGAAGGATTAACATCCGAGTTTGGTAATTCAGTCACTAAGACATCACTCGGTTCCTCCTGTGTGAAGAGATTCTGACTGGAACAGGGACTAGACGCCATATAAACAAACTTTGGAAATCAACGAAGGCACAAAAAACTAAGTAAAACAAGAACACAAGTCCCGAACACAGTGGAATCCACTCACATCTTTTATTACACAAAAACGGACAAAGACTTTAAGCGCTTTTCGTCTGCCCTCAAAGCAGACTACTTCAGAAGTGATTTACACTAAAACTGGTCACAATTTAAATAAGAAGTAACACCAAAAACGCGGGATAGTTACCTCATTATGGTATGTTGTTGTGTTTATGTATAGTTTTAGTACACACACAAATGACTCATATACATATTTATGATTTAGTAAATATCATGTATTTTAGGTTTGTGTATGTTTTATGGTTAATTGGAGTGTGTTTCTTTAATGAGGTAACTATCCCGCGTTTTTGGTGTTACTTCTTATTTAAATTGTAACCAATTTTAGTGTAAATCACTTAACTTCAGATTTCTCCTTTAGTAGAAGGAAGAATTACTTTTAAAGGCCAACTTGTCTTTATGAAAAATGAGATATGGTGGTTTGCAAGACAGTGCTTGTAATTCAAAGATCCATCTAGTGGATGTAATTGCAACAAGAAAAATTGTTTTCCATGAGTGATACTTGAAATTTACTGAAGCTGGTTCGAAAGGCTTTTGGGTCAAGGTTTGAAGCATAATAGTGATGTCCCATGGTAGAACTGGATCCCTGATTGGGAGCCTGAGTAAGAAAGCACCTCTGAGGAAGGCTTTGGAGATTTTAAGAGAGGCTATAGGGGTGTCATTATGCCCTATATGAAAATTTGATATGGCAACCATCTGCACCTGGATAGTGGAAAAACTGGACCATTTCTGAAAATTTTCTGATAGAAACTTTAAAACTGATGGATGAGAAGCAGAAAAGAGATATAATCATTTTGAGGAAGCCCAAATGGATTTTTTTCCATTTGCTTTGGTATATTTTTAGTAGACTATTTTTGAGGAGCAGAAATAATGTGGACCACCAAAGAATAGCCTGCCATCTTTGGCTACTGTTAGACTTGGAAGAACCAGGCAGTCAACTTTAGGGCTTTTAAATGTGGCAGAAGAATTCCAGCTGGGTGACTCAGGAAGTCTGGATTGTAATCTAATACCCAAGGGTGTATATCAAATAAGGTAAAAGGAAGAGGAACCAAACTGGCTAGGGCCAAAATGGAGCAATGAGGATCAGTCTGGTCTTGCACCTTCTGGCTTTTATGAATGAATTTCACCAAAAGTGGTATCAGTTGAAAGCATAAAAGAGACTCAGGGGCCAGTTGTAAACTAGAGCATCCATAGTGACTGTCCCTGTGGAAGACTTTAAGCCAGTTTACTGGTGCACTTGTTATTCAGGTATGAGGCAAAGACATATCAGCAAGGTTAGCCCTGGTGGCTAAAAACATTTTATCAAATCTGTCTGGTTGAGAGACCACTCATGAGGTAGTAGAATCAACCTGCTCATCTTATCCACTAGCAGATCTGACATTTCTGGGATGCAGAATGCTATCAGAAAATGGTGGGAAGACATTGTTCATTGCCACATTCTTATGGCCTCCTGGCAAAGTTGGCATGATCATGTTCCCCCTTATTTGTTGATGTACTACACCACTGTCATATTGCCCATCTGGTTGGATATCACACCCTTGAGGAAAAGGTCCAGAAAAGCCTGCAGTGCTAGAAGGACCACTCTCATCTCCAAGATATTGATGCAAAGGTTGGCCTCTAGGGTTGACCAAGAACCTTGAACTGTCCTTCACTCAAAATACCCTACCCATTTCAGAAGGGAAAATGTCCGTGGTTACTATTGGCTGGGAGGGGTTGTGAACAAAAAAGTCTTCCTCCCATTACTAATAGAGAGGTTATCCACCATATGATATGATCTCTGCAAACTTGCAGAAGACAGATCATGGTATGGAGGAGGTAAAGTCTTTGTGAAAATTGAACTGAAAGAGTCTACTGTAATACTGTTGTGTGGTACCTTGCTAGGGAAGCTAGTGTAATGGTAGAGGCCATCAAATGTAACAGGCAAAGATCCACAATAGAATGCAGCAACGAGACAGCCAGGCACTCCATTCTCTTCTTTGACCATAAAAACATATGTTTATTCAGGTAGAAACATCAACAGTGGTAAGAGCTTTCACTAAAAAGCTTCATCAGACCATCTAACAAAATCAGTTACATCTCATTTTATACAAAAATTAGATCTCTGTAACTCAATCATATGCATGAGAAATTAAAACTCAATTTACTTAAAGGCATATAATATAATACTAAAAAGAACATCCTAATAATGTTCGGTACTTTACCATAGCATCTATCAATAACCTATTAAATGTAATAAAAAACATATAGTAAAAAAATATGCATAACATAAATACAAATATATGTGAACATGAACAAAGAAGGCAGGGGAAGGAAGATATACACTATTTGTGTATCCACCTGTTTTTAAGTAAGGGATTTATGGAAGCCCTTTCTTTCAATCCTTTGCCTCTATCAGCTCTGAGAACTATAATCCAACTTGTCTCCCTACTTTCTGTGAGGCTTCTTATATCTCCTTCCCGAATATCCAGGTTGATTACTTCCAGAACCCTGAAGTTAAATTTGTGTGTATCTCCTGTCAGCTTAACATGTTTTGAGAGAGCATAATGTTCAGATTTTATCCTAATGCTGTACAAATGCTCTCTTATCCTGTCTTTCAAAACTCTATTGGTCTTCCCTACATAGAATGAGTGGCAACATTCACATTCATCCAGGTAGACCCCATTAGATGTAAAACAATTATCCGCTGCTTTAAAGGTGAATTCTCTATCCAAGTCTGGGTGCATAAGGTAGTAGGGGTATTGATGTACAGACAGAAATTACATCTGCCACAAGGTTGTGTTGAACATGCCCTATCTTCTCTATCTTTTACCCCTTTGTCATAACAAAGGAGCCTCTTCAGATTTTTTCTGTTCTTATATAAAAATCTTGGTGTATCACCCACTAATTCACCAATTTCTGAGTCAACTGTTAGTATTGACCAATTTTTCATAAACACCTCAGTTATCTCTTTGTTGTCACTAGTGTAGAATAGAGGTATTTTCAAGTAATCATTAACATGGGGACATACATTTAATCATTCAGAAGTTGTGGGTGGTCCATAATAGGGTGAAGCTGTACTTTCCCTCAAGTTCAATGATGACAGACAGATTCCTCTGTACCTCATCTGGGCAATAGCCCCTACTCCTGAGTCTCTCTCCCATATCATCCATCTCTCTAAGAAACCCTTCTGTTGTGGGGTTCAACCTACAGGCCCTCATACCTTGGCCTTTAATTAGGTTCTTAAAATGTAATTTGGATGCATACTGGTCCTAGTTAATATGGAATTCCTGTAACAAGATTTCCTAAAAACACCTGTATTGTGGATCCATTCTCTAATCTCTCCACATGCAAATCTAAATATTATATCCTATCCCCAGAGGATACCATAGTGAACTTCAAACATTCTGTTAGATTGTTTATCATATTATAAAACTCCAATAGCTGTTCATGGGTCCCCCTCCACAATAGGAAGACGTCATCCATGAAACATCGGTAGAAAACAACATGTTGTTTAAATGCTTCTGTCTCAAACAGAATAATATTCTGCCAATGTGCCAAAAACATGTTGGCATAGCTATTGGCACAAGATGTGCCCATAGCCACACCATCATTTTGAATGTACATTTTACCATTGAAAGTAAAAACGTTATTCTCAAGAACCATTTCCAAGAAATGACATACAAGATCTATCTGCACTGGACTATAGTCACTATTGGCAGAAAGATACTCATGCAAGTATTGAATACCTAAGCCATTAGGGATGATTGTAAAAAGTGATTGAACATCTAGGGTAACAAAAATAACTCCCTCCAAGGTATCAAAACTGGTAGTGCATTCATGTAGATCAATGAGAAATTGTTTGGAATCTTTCAAAACTACCCTGTTTATGTCTATAATGGGTTGTAGATGCCTCTCTATAAACAAGCAATAGAGGTTCTGTCACCCACCCTCCACCTGCCGTAATCGGCCTCATAGGTGGGTTCGGGGCATGTTTATGGATATTTGGTAAACCCTGTATTATGGAAATCAAAGGATTCTCAACCTTCAAATATTTATATATTTCATCTGTGATTAACTCAATTTTCAAGTTATCCAGTAACACCTCAAGAATAGAGTTCGTTATGTGATGTACTTCTGTTATAGTTATTAGCCTTTTAACATTTCTTCCATGGATCCAATATACTGAGTCCTATCCATGATGACAATGAGACCCCCTCTGTCTGCTGGTCTAATTGAGATCCTCTCATTTCTTTGTAACACTCTTAGTGCTTCTTGTATAACCACAGTCTATCAAACGAAACAAATATTCTTCACCACAAAAATGTGCCAATTCCTTGAAGTGCAAAGGATTTATTATAAAACACTGCTGCTCACATAAAATACAGAATATAATCTCTAGCACCTCGGCAAACTTGCCTTTAACAGAGTAAGATTTTTTTACCATTCACACTCACAGCTTTATACTAAATAAAACACACCCACTCAATTACATAATTAATTAAATAAACAGTATTATATATAAGAAACACTAAATACTATAAATATATTATTTAACAAATAACTTTTACAATAAACTTTTCCACATACATTCATGATTTAGCCCTATAGGGCTCAATGTATTAAACTTTAAAATCAAACAGGTTTCTTTTTTCCTTAATATATATTTTATATGTTGTTCATTCAAATATTCTCTTTATTTTACGCTATCTAACACTGTCACTTTCAATCCCTCTGGATTACCATTATGGTATTTATTAAAATGCATCGCTATGGGACTAGTTTGTTTATTATTTTTTATATCTCTAATATGCTCTTTTATTATACAGGCAAATGTTCTCTTAGTTTCTCCCACATAAAATTTATTACACAAGCATTTCAAACCACATACAACTCTCTCCATTTTACAATTAAAGGTCCCATTTGTATGAAATGGGACCCCATTGATTTTGCCAAATTCCTTTACTATATACTTACAAATACTACATTTTCCACAGGCTACAGTTCCCAATTTTTCCACTTGTTTCACCATTTGCACTTTTGGCATATTAAATTTACTATGGACTATAAAATCTTTTATACTTCTCCCTCTTCTATAAGAGAAACACATTTTCTTATCATACAAAAAGTCCACCTCTCTTTTTACCACATTCCAACTATGCTTTACTTGTTCCACAATTGTATCCGATAATACGGAATAATACGGAATAAGTGGAAATAAAATAAATACATTCACTTTCCTTTACACTACCATTAACTTTCCCATGTCTCACATTTTTCTTAACCTTATTCAGACTAACTCTTAAATCCACTTCCTTATACCCCCTTGAACGGAATTTATCATAACTTTGATTTAATTCCCATTCAACTTGTACTGGATCACTACACAATCTTTTAATTCTATTAAATTCCGTATATGGTATAGACTTGATAGTGTGTGGAGGGTGAAAACTTTCTCCATGCAAGAGGGATTCTATTCATTTAAATTTTCTATATATACAAGAATTAATATGTTCACCCACTTGTCCTCGTAGCACTGCATCTAAATAATTCACTTCTCATCTTATTTGTAAACCATCAAATCTAACTCCCATATTATTATCTTGTATTTGATCTAAAAACGTTTTAACTTGTTCTTGCCTTCCTTAACAAATAAATATCAAATCATCAATGAAACGAAAGTATTTACACACATATTTCTTAAAGAATTGATTAGTATATATACACACATTTTGAAATGCTTGTGTAATAAATATGATGTGAGAGAAACTAAGAGAACATTTGCCTGTAGAATAAAAGAGCATATTAGAGATATAAAAAATAATAAACAAACTAATCCCATAGCGTTGCATTTTAATAAATACCATAATGGTAATCCAGAGGGATTGAAAGTGACAGCGTTAGATAGCGTAAAAGAAAGAGAATATTTGAATGAACAACGTATAAAATATATATTAATGAAAAAAGAAACCTGTTTGATTTTAAAGTTTAATACATTGAGCCCTATAGGACTAAATCATGAATGTATGTGGAAAAGTTTATTGTAAAAGTTATTTGTTAAATAATATATTTATAGTATTTAGTGTTTCTTATATATAATACTGTTTATTTAATTAATTATGTAATTGAGTGGGTGTGTTTTATTTAGTATAAAGCTGTGAGTGTGAATGGTAAAAAAATCTTACTCTGTTAAAGGCAAGTTTGCCGAGGCGCTACAGATTATATTCTGTATTTTATGTGAGCAGCAGTCATCTAGCTACAGAAACACCAGATTCCTTGCAGCCAGAGATATGCTCCTACCACTGCCATAACATTTGTGAACACCTGAAGGGCTATGGTGAGACTGAAGGGCAGTGCTCTGAACTGACAATGATTGCCTCCCAACTGGAAATAGGTTCATAGGTTCATAAGTTCAGGTAGGTACTAGGCTATCGGCCCAAGGGCCTATGCAAGCCTAGCCAACAAGGTTCCCTGGCTTACACCACCCAAGAAAGTTAGTTTCCTGTGCCACTGACGAGCAGAGACACAGAAGTGATCCCCGGGGTGTATTTCCTATTTCCCATCCGCTCATCAAGATTTTTCTTGAAGAGTGCTAATGAAGAACATTGCTTGACATAGATGGGTAGCCTGTTCCAGAGTATGGGAAGTCTCTGGGATAGGAATCTATCCCTCCAGCATGTCCTGTTTATTGTGGTGACAAGGTTTAGGTCCCTAGAGCATGTAGCTTGGAGGTATTGGGATTTCTTTAGGTGTAGCATGTCCAACAGCTCTGGGTTTGACATAGCTTTATATGTTAGGCAGAGATCACCTCTGAGTAGGCGGTATGCTACGGAGTAAAGCTGGAGTTTTTTGAGGCGGTCAGTGTAGGGCATTTGTTTGAGTCCAGTAATCCTCTTTGCAAGGTACGTCTGTGGCCTTTCCAGCTGCTGCAGATGTCTTGTGAGGTACATTCCAAAAGGGGCATTGTACTCTATAATGGGTCTAATGAGTGATGAGTAGAGGGTAACGATGACCTCTTTTTTCCTGAACGAGAACCCTTTTATGATGAGGTGTGCCATGTAGAAGGACTTCCTGACTACTGTGGTGATGTGACTATCAAAGGAGAGACTACTGTCCACCTGGGTCTCATGGTCTCTTATCACGCATTCAGTGTTAAGTAGATTGCTGCCTATGTGGTAGTTCATGGGTACAGAGTTTTTACCAAAGGGGATGACACTGCACTTTTTGGCATTGAGCTTGAGTCCATGGCTCTGACACCAGGCATCTGTCTCAGAGAGGCCCTTCTGTAGGATGTTCACATCATTTGGGGACTTGACTATGGCTCCTAGTTTGCAGTCATCTGCAAACTTCGTTAGCCAGAGGCTTTCTGTGTTAGCCTGTACTTCAGAGAAGTAGATACCAAACAGGAGCGGCCCCAGGACGGAACCCTGTGGTACTCCACTTGTCACTGGTTTGAGGTCAGATTTGGAGTCTGCAACTTTTACAGTGTGGGTTCTGTCAGTGAGCCAGTTGGCAACCCATCTTGTGACGTAGGGATTTATGCCTAGTTTATTGAGTTTAGCTATAATTCCAGAATGGGGGATGGTGTCGAAAGCCTTGGCAAGGTCAAGATAGGCTGTGTGAACCACTTTACTCTCATCTACCTCTTTGGTGACTGCCTCAAAGAAGTCGATCAGGTTCAGGAGGCATGATCTGCCTTTCACAAACCCGAACTGGGTGGGATCCAGAGTTTGGAGGTTACCAATGTCTTTGTTTATGAGTTCCATGATGATACGTTCCATGGCTTTGCAGACCAGGCTCGTCAGGCTAATAGGTCTATAGTTCCCGGGATCAGTGGTGGCTCCCCTTTGTGGAGTGGGAAAACTGTTGCTGTGCGCCATTCAGTGGGCACAAAGCCTGATGCGAGGTTATTATTGAACATTGTGCTTAAGTGGGGAGCCAGTTCATTCTGAAGTTCGTGTAAAACGCAGCCTGGGATGTTGTCCGGTCCCATGGATGCTGTGTTTTTGGCTTTAGAGAGTGCAGCTTTCACCTGCATAGTTGTGATTACAGGGACTCTGCATTCTTCCTGTATAGATATGGGCCCTTTAGGGGGTGAGGGGGGGTAAAGTTAGCACTGAACCTATCTGCCAGGATGTTGGCAATATCAGTTGGTTCTGTAATTTTCATGCCTTTGTGCTGTAACTCAGAGCAGATCTGGGTGTTGCCATTGAGATTCTTGACATAGCTATAGAATGCTTTGTGGTTGTCCTTGGAATTAGTGGCAATTTTATTTTCATAGCTAGCTTTGGAGGATCTTATAAGGGATCTCAGCTTCTTACTGAGGCTAACCAGGGAGCTCCTCCACTCATGGGATTTTACTCTCTTTTGCAACAGTTTCTTCCTTCTGTTGTACAGTTTGTTTATGGCAGGGGACCACCAGATTGGCTTCCTTTTTTTGGAGGATAGCATCTTGGTTCTGTTTGGGATAGCATGATCCATGCACTCATGTAGGTGCTTATAGAGCGCATTTGTGTAGGATTCAGCAGTTGTAACTGTATTGTCCATCTGCATGGGTGTCATGAAGTGCACTACTTCTGTCTTAAGAAGCATGAAGTTGGCTTTGGAGAAATTTCTTACTGTGGTTTCCTTAATGGGGGGTGGGGGTGGGATGTGGATATCGAGGGTGATTAGCTTATGGTCGGATGGGACCAACGAGGAGTTGACTTCAGGTGTGGAACACCGTTCACTCATGTTGGTAATGATTAGGTCTAGGATATTGTTGCCCCTGGTGGGGGTGTGGATAAGTTGATCTAAGGCATTGGAGTTTATGAATTCCAGAAAGCGTTGCACTAAGGAGTTAGTGTAGTAGTTTTCCCAGTTAATGGTGGGGTAGTTGAAGTCGCCCATTATTAGGGTGTTTGGTTGAACCCTAATATTTTCCAGTACATCAAGAAAAGAGGAGTGGGAATCCTGGATTGCCTCTGTACCTTTATGAGATAGTAGGCTTCTTGGATATCTATAGAGCACATCCAATCATCCTTCCTCAATAGAGGTAATATGGACTGTACCATGACCATCTGGACCAGTGTGAATTGATTGAGATGACTGAAGTCAAAAATCACCTGAGGACCCTTGAATTGTTCAGAACTAAAAAGAATCTGGAAAAGAATCCAAACCCTAACTGGTCTTGAGGACCTGTTGGATGACTATTTTTTTCTAGCATCTTTGAGACCCCTGTTGCTGCAGATTCCAACAGACTTGGTGGAACATTGAGAAACTTTATTTTCTGCTTTGAAGGGTAAGAAAAGGGAATTGTGTAACTTCTGGTTATTATCCTTAACATCTTGGAATGATACGTTCATAGGTTCATAGGTTGGTACTAGGCTATTGGTCCTAGGGCCTATACAAGCCCAGCCATAACAATTCCCTGGATATTTCTTCCCATAATATTTACTTCCCAGGACCCCTGTCTAGCAGGGTGACTGACATGATCCCCGGGGTGAATTTCCCATCTCCCATCCAATCGTCAAGGTTCCTTTTGAAGAGGGCCAAGGAGGCACTCTGCTTGGCATGTATGGGCAGTTTATTCCAGAGTATGGGGAGTCAGGTCAGGAACCTGTCCCTCCAGCATGTTTTGTTCATTGTGATGACAAGGTTTAGATCCCTGGAGTGTGTGGCTCTGAGGGACTGGGATTTCTTTAAATGGAGCATGTCCAACAGCTTATGATGTGACATGGCCTTGCATGTTAAGCAGAGATCGCCTCTGAGTAGACGATATGCCAATGTAATGTCTTCCCAGGTCTGTGGGTGGAAGGATAAGCACCCCCACAACTGCTGCCAGAGTGCAGCAGTGGGGTAACTCTTCAGGATCATTGGTAGGGTTTTTCAGTGAAAGGACAAAACCTCTTGTTATGTGGTCTGCCACTACCCCTCAAGTGATGACCATTTGAGTTGTCCTCCCCTCTGCCTGGGGGGGGGGGTGTCTGTCTCTGGGAGTCTACTGGGGATAACCTTGTGATTCCCTGAACCACATCTTCTTTCTACCCCTGTGGATCCTAGAAAAAGTTAACTGCGGAAGTGGAGGAGTGGATTCTAATGGTAGATAGAGTCTTACCATCCTGTTTACTCATAGTAAGCTTCTGTTTAACTTTTGGTCTGAAGAGACTGGAACCATCAAATGGGGCATTAATGAAGGATGTCTTAAAAATTTCAGAGATATCACAGAGACACATCGAGGATGCCGATGCATGGTAATGTCGGTGCCTGCTGTTCTGGCTGTACCATCGGTTGTACTGGAGAGCAAGCACATGGGTATGTTAAAAATGGATTGCAGGTTAAACAATTGGTAGCCCACTCTTTTTTGAATGTCTTCTGGTAAGTTACCCAAGAGGGACAAGGTAAGGCTCCTTAGTCAGGTCCTTCTGAAAATGTGCAAAATAATTCAGCACTCTAAGCACAAAGATAACTGAAGCATAGGTCCACTTCCCAATCTGTTCAGTGCCCCTGACTCCCTGTTAGGGGCAAGAACAGAAAAAGTCATGACAGAATGTTCCTTTTCTGTGGCTGCTGCTACTACTATAGCATCTACAGGTGGCCCTTTACTCCAATGTTTCCTTTGGAGCGACTAAAATCCTATCTGGCTTGTTAGGGATAGGTTAACCTCCATCAGGCAACTCTTATGCCCACTTTGCCACATGATCTATGAGGGCATCTGTGGGTGATACCACCCAGGATGCAGATGAGCTGGTACCAAATGCCTCTTGGAAATCTTCTGGGAAGAAGTTTTGGTGGACTAACCCCCTTCATCAGGTCTATAATGTCACCAAAAGTTCCTTGAATTTTTGGCTCCAACTGAGATGTACTGGGAGGGTTGAGACCCATAGAGACCAGCTCCAAAGGATGGAACGATACCCAGAGATGAAGGGGGGGTGGACTAGTACCCAGAGCACCCCATTAGGACAGTGCTGAGAAATCTTCCAGCTGCATTTATGTTCTTGGGAATTTCCTCATCATTCAATCAAAGTCTATCTCAGCTTCTGATGGACTGGCCCGACTTTGATGGCGATGCCATCAGTGGAGGTCTGGAGTGCCATCTCTCCTATAATATGGGGATGTACAGGCCCCAGGAAGAATTTAGTTTGAGGCAAGGAAGATTTGATCCAAGTAACTGATGGATCTGATTTTCTTGTAGTCTTAGGTGCTGTACCTTTAGGATCTAGAGAACTTTTCCTAGACTTCTCAGATCTTTTTATCTTTAAATCTCTCTAGCTCTCTCATTAGGTTTTCTTTTGACTTCTCTCTCTCTCTCTCTCTCTCTCTTTCTTTTTCTCCATTCCACTGCCTGGGAAAACTGAAGCTGAGGCTGGTCTTGGCATACAAGGCATAGGTTGTGATGATGATGACCCTGTCTGAGGGGGGAGCAGCCTTTTTGTATGAGTTTTTCCTTCTGACCTTGAATGGCCCTGGACCAGAAAGAAGCACAAATACCACAATTTCCTTCTAGATGGGCAGAGCTTGAACAACAGATACACAAAGACTATAGGTTGTGAGGTAGAATTTTCTGTCCACAGGCCATGCACTTCTTAAATCCTTGTTTTTCTTTTCTGACATTAGAAAAAAATAACAATGCAACATTTAGCACAACTAGAGAAGTACTGAAGGAATATCAACAACTACTTTCCTAAATAACTGTCTTGATATGTGTATAACTATATATGTCTAAAACTATTTTTATAGAAAAAAATAGTTTAGCTCGAACAATACTTATGGTCATAATACTAACACTATCAAACCAATTAACAACCAAAAATAGCTACAATTTAACGCAGCACGCCTACAAATTTTTAACACAATAGCTAAAGGGTTAGGAAGGAGACAAAAAAACAGAGATAACTATGAAAAAAGACTTTCACTTAACATGACAATATAGAGCCCTAGGTACACACATCTGAAAAGTTCAGCCAGCAAACGAGATCTGTAGAAATTTAGTGAAGAGGAGGTAATTATGGGTAGGGAGAAGTCAAAGCCTCAGATCCGCAGCTTTAGAAGAAGGTGCTGAGGTCGGATCTGATCAGTTCTGACAACCCAGAGGTTGAATTGTATGAAATTAGACAACATTAGATCTTGAAGTGATGTGATATTAGTTGACACAACCTAAATGACAGATTATTGATTCCAACTTGAATGCCTTATGCATAAGTTGTTTGTATTTTTCTGCTTGAAGTGGTAAATTAGTATGTCTGTTAGTGGTTCTCAGTGAATATGATGTTGTGCATAGTCTGCTTTATTCTATTATTGAATGTTGTTCTGTTGTTTCTGTGATGCACTCCACTGGACCAATAATCAAGGAGCCTCAGTCCTCACCAATGGGGGGGCGTACACAGTATTTCCAGATGCAGCTCTCTGCATCAAGTGCAATTTCCCTTAAGAGCCCACAGAGACCACAGACAGTCCTGGGCTGGTTTCTCCCTCTTTCTCCAGATTCCCATTAAGACTCCCCACTGGTACAGCTATAGAGTTGAATTCCTAGCCATGGTTCCAAGCCAAGTCATCCAACACTCTCTCTGTCCAGCCAGTGCTTCATGTCCCTGCCCAAATAGCTGACACACACACACACACACACACACACACACACACACACACACACACACACACACACACACACATACACACACACACCTGGGACAGGCTGGCACAGGTTTACTATCTATGCCCCCTTCTGTCCAAACTATAAGGTAGTTATCACTGCCAACAGAGCCCCTTATCAGCTACTTTAGGACCCTTAACAAAGGTTGTCCAGTCTTTCTGTGTAATGTTACTATCAATACAAATGGTAGTCTGACCAAGAGCATGGCTATTAGGAGTGGCTCACAGTATCACCAAATAAATATGCAAGTACTCTCAGAACTTTAATATTTCTAGACAGATCAGTCACAATGAAATGTTTAAATATATTTAATAATAATAATAAAAGAACTAGACAATACTCAATATATATTTACAGTGACAGCAGAGTTCAAAATCACAGGAAACATTTAAAACAACATTGCAGGACAGTCTCAAATAAATTAAGTAAAACATCTAAATTAAGCTTTGCTATATTCCTGATTACATCTAAGAGAATTACTATAACCTAGAAATGTACTCAGAGCAAGGCAAATGTGTGATGAATGGGTCTTCTGGTCAGCTCCAAGACAAACTACAAAATTCTGTCTCTCTCAGAGAGTTCTTAGATTAATATTTCAAATATTACTTCTGGGATAGCTTGCAGAATGACATCATTTCGTGTCATCTGACTCTATCCCAGGTAAAATCCCCAATGCTGAAAGCTAGCAGTATTTAGCATCCACCTGTGAAAATACATAGACAAGGGCTTTTCCTCTGATCTTTGGCAAATGGGCAAATGGGAGAAGTCATAAAACAATAAACCACTTCCAAGACAATACAGAAAACTCCTTAGTTTTAGACATTGTGTCTCCTTGCTGCACTGAAACTGAAGGACAACATCGTTTTTATGTCCTAGCCATAAAATAATTTAATTTCAGCTATTGTTCCAAAGTTTTGCCAGTTAACCTCCTGTATTCCAGTTTCCCCTGATAAAATATATACATTTAAACAGTTACAATAGTGTACATTTTGTTCTATTCCAGTAGGGTATACTGTGGATACATTTCAAACAGCACTTTGTAAAATACTTCTTCAGCACATGTGTCTGTACAAAACATCTTATATGACATACAGCTCTAATACATTTGTAACACAAACATCTTATCTGAATCATGTTTATATTCACAAATGGCATATAATTATTTACAAAATTCCTGCTAGCAGGACTGGCAGTAACCCCTTTCATCACAGTCTCAATATTCTTAATACAATTGGTAGACTTTTACTGGCATGTACTTCATTTCCACATCTCTTGCAATGCTGTACAACTGCACTGTGATGGTTTGGTAAACTCAAAATTAAATGTCTTTTGCTGTCAGTATTGTGACACAAGACACCCATGCTTTTCTGGTATATCTGAAGTGTTAAATAGTATAATCATGATCATCATTATAGTGCTCATATTTAAGCATAATACAAGCACATGTAGTGACAGTGATACATTTGTTGAGGGACAGTTATGTGTTTGTGTCATGCACATAAATTCTAGCCATCACGTTCTGTCGCTGCACTTGTTATTGTTCAGTTGTTCTAAGCTTTTCAATTTCATTCTAATTATATGACATTGAGATGTCACTTGTTAACCATGTTGCATTGCATTTGCATATACATTTTAAGTGTACCATTGTTTGTTATTCTTACAATATATTTTGAACACACTTATTTTACTCATGGGACGTCAACATGACAGACTACTTGCACATACTGATACATTATAGTGGAAAGGTAAATGCAATATTGACACCTCAACAGAAATGTGTACAGCACGCATTGAGTAATGAAGACCATATTGTAAAGCAGTTTTTTTTTCTTCCCCAGTATCTATAACTGCCATTGGTGTAAGGTCTATATAGTGCATGGATTATGCAAGGAGTCATATTTCCTGTCAGTATTATTGTTAACTTGCATTTGGAGCACCATTTCAGTGTTGTATGCCAGAGTTGCATAGCATACTTGTGTTGTGAAATAATGCTAGAGATATATGTTTGCTGTCCACATCTGTGTTTTATATGTATGCTGAAGGCTGGTATGTCAGCAAATTAATAAGAAACAACAGAATCTTCTGATAAACTAGTACTGCATGCCATGTCATATACTGGAATAACACAATAACAATGTATAATGGGCCGACTGACCCATTCATGGCCTTCTACTGATATAATCAATATATGCATATTAGGACATTGAGAATGTTGCATAATCATGATTGTACACTTGCTATTATCACAGCTTTGAGTCCTTTCTTATACAAAGTATAAATAAACCCTATGGGTCATATTTTCTGACAATTACTTTGTATTGACAAATGTACTGTGTAATGATATACCTTCAGCAAACATTTCACATGTCCTGCCTCATACGTTTTGATGATGTTAATTGCATATTATGTTCTCTCTTTACCATTGTGCAGGTGTATATCTGATTGTGTTTTATTACAGACCTGTTTTGCACATAATTGTGGTGTACTGTACTTCTCATTTTGTACACAAATATGGATTGAATTCATGACTTTCATGACATATAGTATTACAATTGCTAAATTCAAACAGTATTGTAATATCACATACATAATAGTTACCACATGTAGACTGTGTAAGTTTGTCTGACATGTTATGTAATCATTGATTTTCAGTGAATACCTATACTGTATGTATAATGCATTTTATCCTGTATTGAAGTTTGATAGAGATGGGACCCATAGCAACTCATCAATCAAATGACAAGGACGACATGCCAGACCACTGCCAGGCAACTCTGACTTTGAAGACCAGGAGGATGACCATGATGAAGACAATGATGATGATGGCAGACTATGTCCTGCACATGCCATTGTTCCTGCTGCTCATCATAAAAGATGTCCAGCACCATGCCAGCAAGACAATTTTTTGGACCAGATCCAAATGTCTTCCCGATGCAGGCAAGGGACCTCATGGGCAACTTCTTTCAGGATATGGCAAAGGCTATGCATAACTCCTTCCAGAAGAGAGATCTTTTGGTAGAGAGTTCAGTCTTGCTATTGGTCCCCATCATGGTTGCCCATCTGGACCGTAAGTATTGTCTGTGTGTTTCACATCTAAAATGCTCCACCTCCTGCCCTCTTTATTAATGGGGTGCTAACCCTAAAGCTGCCCCTTCCCCCAACCCTAGTCATACACCTTAATGTCATTAAAACCTTCCCATAACACTGCCACTATTCAGACAAATTTGAGACTAGTGTTATCGGGGAGTAGTTTTAATACTGGGAGATGAGATAGTTTTCCTCTCTTGATATTATTGTTTTCAGTTTTGTTTTTGTTCACAGTTGTGTATGATCAAACTTATTTTATCAGAGTTTTACATTTGGCATTAGGGTGATTCAGTCATACACAATAGACCCGTATGTATTATATATATAAATACTGTATATATATATATATATATATATATATATATATATATATATATATATATAGATATAGATATAGATATAGATATATATTTATATATCTATCTATATATATATATATATATATATATATATATATATATATATATATATTTATTTATTATTATTTATTATTTATATATATATATATATATATATATATATATATATATATATATATATATATATATATATATATTTATTATTATTTATTATTTATTGACATTTGTTGACCAGGAAAGTCCACTGGGCTATTGACCCATTTTCAGTGGAGGCCCGGGGAGAAAAGCTCCTTTGTACATTCAGGAAAAGAAAAAAAAAACATTTGTACATTATATACCATTGTGGTAGTACATTCAACACAGAACATTTAAATAAACATTTGCACATTATGTACCTTTGTGGTATCATATTCAACACAGAACATGTAAAATGAAACATATTTATATTTCCTTATTCAGATAAAAAATTCTCAGTAGGTTTGGAAGCAAGAAAGAGAGTAGAGTCAAGCAGTAATGGGCAGAGGTATATATACACACATACACACACACACACACACACACACACACACACACACACACACACACACACGCATACGTGCATATATATTCTGGAATATAATAATCAGTGCACTTACATCTCTGGTCAGACCCATGACCATATGCAGCTTATCCTTTTGCAATATTTGAATATTTGAGCTCTCATCCTTAGAACCTATGCAAAGATAATAATAAATAATCTGAAGAGTTTGTCATAACTTTTTCAGATTGAAGACACTGGATCTCTATGGTGTACTGCATTGATTAGTAAGGGGGAATTTATGCTTGGCTTTTAAGGCCACAATAAATGATAAAATAAGACATGAAAATGGCATGACTATAACTGAACCACACACACAACTAAGAAACAGATGAATATGTTATACAAACAGATAAAAGAGACCACTTTTTGATGCAGTTTATACTGAGAATGTGGAAAAAATTTGCCATCTGTGTTTGAGATTCTAGCACATTATGCATATTTAAGCATAGACTAAAGTACATAGGGGATAACAAGTAAAAAGCTGGTATGTCAGAGACTGTAAAACTGATGGTGTAGAATACCATTTTTATAGCAAAGAAATAAAAACCCACAGCAAATGTTTAATTTACACAGACAGTATAATGAATGTCAAAATATAATTTAAATAAAGTATTTTGATGAAAAAGCTTCAACTGAAAGAATGTTCTGATTTCAAAATGGTTGCTTCAGCAAAAACGAGTCTTAATCACAAAATGTTTGCATTCATTATTGACTCAATACAATAAAAATGGATCTGTCTGCATATGTAGATTTGTGACATGTAAAGCAGAAAATCTAAACTTGGACTCCTTTTCAATCCAAGCAAGATAATCATATAAGGTGGTATTCGTAGTCATGGACTGCACAAGTGTGTAAGTGAATTCAGTAAAAGCTGGCACTTACATAAAATGCAAATATGGTAGGCTCGAGCAAAGCAGTGTAGGGTCTACATATGTGCAGTTTACATCAAATTGTCCAACCATACTGTTAGAGATGTAACTATGCAAGCCAAAGAAAGTCTGCACTTGAAGTCCTGCAGAGATATATAAGATATGCTTACATGTGAAAATCAGCTGTAACTTTGTAAGTTTACTAAATAATCAGGGAAGCACATCCTTAAACAAATACCGTGAGACTTTACATGAAGGCATGCGTACATTTGCATAGCAGTGCTCATGTGCAGATAAATCCACTGTACCAGCAGCCTTAATGTCAATTCTATTCAGGGACATTAGTTTATTTGATTTAGATGAGTGAAAAGGGGGTGAATAGTAAAAGTAGAAAAGAGTGGAAGAGAAGAAAAAGGAAACATAGTAGAATGACAAAAGAGGAATGAGGAGGGTGAGAGAAGGATAAACTCATTTTTGTGGGGATAGACCCCACCATTTCAGAACTATATTGGGAAGAGAGTGAAGGATATATGAAAGCAAGGGTAGGGCTGACAATCAGGGAGGACAAGGGTTATGACACAAAAAAAGACAAGGCAGATAGGGGTGGGTAACCACACAATAGGAAGGGTTCACAAAGGGAGGGGTGCACAGGTAGACAGTCAGACAGAAGATGGACAACTGGGGATTAGTGAGAATGTGAAGCTATGAATGAGTTGTTATGACACAAAATGATGGATATTTTTTGTCTGTTCCTTATACAATTTGTGGTTTTCTGGATTTTTGTGGGAAATAATTAAGGATTGAATTAATTATATAATGACAGTTATTTGAGTTTCAGACTTCATATCCTACAGAAACTGCATGGCAACACAAGACCTTTTATTCTAGCAACATTCTTTTTTTTCCTTTTTTTATAACCCTATTTTCAGGAATATAGTTCTCAGAATAATGACACAGTGTCATACCTCTCAACTGTACAGATTTTCGCAGAATGTCCATATTTTTGCCTTAGAGTTTTGGTCCGTTTTCATAAAATTATGGCTTTCTGGCAAATTAGCGACAAATCATTAAAGACTGAAGTTTCAAAATAATGGCAGACATTTCAGTTTTAGACTTTATACCCTTCAGAAAGTTAATGCTAATGCAAAACCTGTTATTCTATCAACTTTCTAAGTTTGTAAGATCAATATTTCAAAATTGCCCCTTTTTGTACCATTTTTTTATGGCTTTGTCCAGATTTCTTACTCCAAGAGGTTGAGAGGTATGCACAGTGTGTAACAGGGAGAAAGGTTCTTTACATTATACTACAGCTTTCAGTAAAGGAACGAATAATGTCAAAAAATATTATTTCATAGAACTGGAGTATTTTAGAGAGTATGTATGCCAGAACTGGAATAAATTATTTGGTCAAAACATAATTTTGCTTATGGAAACTGCTCTAACTTCAAGAAACATCTTTGCTATAAAGACATGATGTACAATGAAAATAGACTTAAGCTAAATAGGTAATTGTGAGAGATGTAAATATATAGTAACCAATTATAATTTTGTACATTCTAAAACAAACAGAACGTTTAGTTTTAGATGTTGTACAACTTGTAATACGATGAATATTGTCTATTTGGCTATATGCACCAAGTGTGCAGCATTCTATATAGGCAAGTGTATACATAAACTTAAGGACTGTATCGTTGAACATCTGTCAGAAATACGGACATGTATTATCACGAATGCCTTGGCTAATCATATTAAGGAGTGACGGAATGAGAATGAGTTCAGATTTAGAGCTATACAAATTGTCTCCAAGAATATTAATGGATATTTAAATAATAATATGCTTGAGGTCTCCGAATATAACTGTATCATTCGTTTACAAGCTGATTCTGTGCCAAGTATTAATGCTATGGTTATCATTAAACCTATTTTGAAAATTAAGCAGAACTGCTTACATTAATTATGTGTATTTATGTTAGCATTATATTTTATTCTGAAAAGTTTTACTATTGATGATGGATCATGACTGGAGATGTGTCACATGACCTTTTAACTATCCTATAAATGGTTCTTATGATGTTGTTTTTCAGATTGCACTGAAGAAGGGTATATGCACCTGAAAGCTTTGTTGTGGATTATTAAAGCCTTTTTATTTTTTGCTGAGCATTTCGGGAGTCTGCACTTTGTTTTCTACTGTCAGTCCAGGGGGATCCAGTATCTGTCAGCCTAGGATGATATGGTAGGCAGACTTCGCTGCTTTCTTATAGATGGTCTGCACCTGTCCCCTTAGGCTTTTGGATACTGGCAAAGGCCCTTGCCTCACCCATAGTGCCTTTTTAGGTAATGTCAAAACAACAAATTTTCCAACATAACAAAATGTAATCAAGACAAACTTAGGGTTGTGCTGCTTAATGCTAGGAGTTTAAACACAAAACTGCACTTCCTAAAAACACTCCTCACCTTAGAGGATTCTGATGTCTGTGCAGTTACCGAGACATGGTTCAAGGCCACTGAAAGCACCCTGGTCGTGCAAGGCTATAATGCCTTCCATACATTCAGACCTCAAAATGAGCATGAAAGAACCAAAGGTGGAGGTGTATCCATTTTCATTAAAACCAAATACACTTTGAGACTGGTCAAACAGCATGACTCTCTCGAACTACTCCATGTCCAATTAACTATTGGGAAAGTACCATACCACATTGTTGTTAGTTATAGATCCTCCACCATGAAGCAAGATAAGCACACTGCCTACCTCACTTTACTGGAATCCCTCGCCATACAGCCCAACACCTTAGTCATGGGAGATTTCAACTATCCTTCCATAGACTGGAAGACATACCTGAGCAAAAACATGCTCACCCAGGGGTTCCTGGACTTTAACACAAATGTTCTAGATCAGATAGTCTGCACCCCCACTAAGGACTCTAATGTTCTGGACACAGTACTCATTAACATGGGTGGTCAATGTACACCCCCATGCATGATGCCCTCCCTGGTTAGGTCAGGCCACATATCAGTCTTGTTTGAAGTAACTACTGGAACTGACACCCTGACAGGAACAAAAATTATAAAAAAACTTTACCATAGCTAATTACAGCCTACTATATGATGGTATGAAAAGCTTCATACCACCCGCAATCGCAAACATCAATAATCACTGTCTGGAAGTATATGCAAATACCCTGTACAAACACTTAAGCAACTGCATAAACTCTTCTGTACGTGATCAGATAAAAAACAGGTCTTCTCATAAAAACAAGCCACTGTGTTGGCCTTCAAGTATAAACAGATTATATAACAAGAGGAAGAAACTGTTGTCCTAAAGCAAGAAGGATATCACTCTGCAGAGAAAGTGTTCCCTCTTATAGGTTCATAGGTTTATAGGTAGGTACTAAGCTATCTGTCCGACGGCATTTATAAGCCTAGCCAGAATGTGTTGGCTTTCGCCGCCCCCTTAGATTAGTTCCCTGTGCCTCTGTCCAGCAGAGCCATTGAAGTGATCCCTGAGGTAAACTTTCCACACGTCAAGGTTTCTCTTTAAGAGGGTTAGCAAAGAGCTCTGCCTAATGTAGATTGGAATCTTGTTCCAGAGCATGGGAAGTATCTGGGACAGGAATCTATCCCTCCAGCATCTCCTATTTATTGTTGTGGAGAGGTTTAGATCCCTGGAGCGTGTGGCTTGAGGGGATATGGTTTTCGTTAGGTGGAGCATGTCCATCAATTCTGGGTTGGACATGGCCTTGTATGTCAGGCAGAGATCACCTCTGAGTAGGCAGTATGCAACCGAGTACAGCTGGAGTTTCTTCAGTCGAGCTGCATAGGGCATCTGCTTGAGGCCAGTAATCCTCTTGGTGAGGTACTTCTGTGGTCTTTCCAGTTGTTGCAGGTGTCTTGTAAGGTACATCCCAAATGGGGCATTGTACTCTATGATGAGTCTGATGAGTGATGCATAGAGGGGCCCAATGACCTCTTTCAATCTGGATGCAAACCCTTTTGTGATTAGGTGGGCCACATAGAAGAATTTTCTAACCACTTTGGCAATGTGATTATCAAAGGAGAGGTTACTATCTACTTGGGTCCCCAAATCCAAGCATCTTAAGCATAAACCAGAAAATCAGAAGTCTTGTAAAGTCTTCCAAAACAAATTACGAAATTAAAATCACATCCCTAGCCAAGGATATTCATAAGGCATTCTTTAACTACATCCAAAGTCAAAAACAGAATGCCCAGCTATTTTCCGAAATGGTTGTAGATGAGATCACTCATACTACAATGGAAGATATCGCAAACCTGCTAGCTGACAGATTCAGTGCAAACTTCACCCCCCATCCCCACCTACCCTATCTCAAAGAATACCTGACACCAGCCCTCTGATCAGAATCTCTAGAGAACAGGTCATCTCTGCACTAACCAAGACAAAAAACACAGTCTAAATGGGACCAGATAATATCCCAGGTTGTTTACTAAACAATCTAAAACAAGACCTAGCATACCCACTTGGACATTCTCTTTAATCATAGCTTTAGAGCTGGCTATGTTCCTGCAGAATGGAGAACAGCAACAGTAATCCCCTCATCTGTAAGGCCATGGAAAGAATTATCATGGACCTCATCAACAAGGACATAGGCAGCCTCCAAATGTGGACCCAACCCGGCTTGGCTTTGTTAAGGGTAGATCATGCTTATTAAACCTGGTGGACTTCTTTGAGTATGCAACCAAAGCCATGGACAAAGGTAAGATAGAGCACACAGCCTATCTTGACCTTGCCAAGGCTTTCAGCACAATTCCCCACTCTGACATCTTTGAGAAACTCTCCCAGATAGGGATTAATCCTTACATTACTAGATGGGTTGACAATTGGCTCATTGACAGAACACACTCTTTCAAAACTGGTGACTCCTCCTCCAGCAGTAATCCATCACCAGTGGAGTACCCCAGGGGTCTGTGCTGGGCCCCTTACTGCTTGGCATCTGGTTCTCAGAAGTCCAAGCAAAAGTAGATAGCCTTTGGCTCACCAAGTTCACTGATGATTGCAAACTGGGAGCAATCATTGAGTCCCCAAATGATATCACCATATTACAAGAAGGATTAACACAAACAAATGATTGGTGCCAAAGCCATGGTCTAAAACTAAATGCAAAAAAATGCATTATTATTCCCTTTGGCGGTGGTGGTGCTGTGGTAGTGTTGTCGCCTCACAGTAAGATGCTGTACAGTTAGATTCTCAGCTAGAGCGTCTTCTACATGGAGACATGCGTGAATGGGCGTACCTTTGTTGAAGGTTGTGCATCAGGGCTGGTAACTCGGCACGTAAAAATCAACTACCAATCATTAGTGGACCGGAGTTCCACTGTGGCGACCCCTAACCGGGAAAATCCGAAAGACACAACAACATTATTCCTTTTGGCAAAAATGGAATTCCCTACAAATTTAAATATTGACAGCACCCACCTAAGTTCCAACCAAGTGGTGCCAGACTTGGGAACACAGTTTGATAGAAATCTGAACTTTGACCACTAAGTTTCCACAGTGGTAAGGAAAGCCTTCTATGTAGTACACCTTATAATCAAGGACATAGCATCTAGGTCAAGGGATGTTATAACTCTACTGTACTCGACCCTCATCAGACCAGTAATAGAGCATAATGCACCCTTTTGCATGTACCTCACCAGACACCTGCAGCTGCAGAAACCTCAGAGGTTTCTCACTAAGAAAGTACAGGAACTCCAAACCATGATCTACATGGGACAGACTGAAAGCCCTGTCACTTTACTCTGTATCTTACAGGCTGCTGATAAGAGACTTGTGCCTGGCCTATAGGGCAATCTTCAACATTGCCCTAATGGAAATGCTACACATACACAAGTCAAATGGTACAACAGTCACTCATTTTAGGGATATCAACCTAGCTTGTGACATTAACAGAATATGTTGGAGAGACAGAAACTGCCGCTTCTCTGGAATAGACTTCCTATTCATGTAAATCAGAGCTCCTCAGTGTCCCTATTCAAATGCAACCTAGATAATTAGATGGGAGACCACAAATTCACCCCTGGGGTGGCACCCATGTCCCTCAAGGACAGGGGTAGCCAGTGTTGATCACAGACCTCCTCTGTTCATAAATTCATTCTGTGAAGTACCCAAAAAGAACAAATAGAGGTACTTGGGATTAACATGGCTAGGCTTGTAAAGGCTCCAGGGCTGCTAGCCTACTAACCTCCTATGAATCCGTGAACCTATAAGAAGCCATTCCTATTACCAAGGAGCCTTCCTGACCTAATTATTAGAGGACATTGTGTATGAAACAGTCCAGATGTGAACTGTGCACATCATGTCCTACGTGCTCCAAGTCCCATCCTAGGCAGCAATAACAGCAAAAAAGTAGGGCATTTGTAGAAAAACATGTAAGGCTTTCTAAAAAAATGCACAGAATTTAACACAAAAAAAACTCTACTTACCTATGGGGTGGATGGAAAAATATTATAAAAAAGGAAAAAAGTAAATATACTTACCTATGGAGTTAAACCATCTATATCAAGTGAAGAGAACTAAACTCAGATTCATAGGTTTAATCCCTTCACATGCAGGATTAGTACAACAAAAAATAAATAAATAAAATAAACAAATCAGCACATCTACACATTTTTGTCCTCAGTCTGTCTCTGGAAGGTAGCCATAGTGAGAATAGTGAGAGCTATACATACTAGTATCCATAGGGCTAGGAAGGCCACATATTCCTCCAGTTCCACTTTATGAGCCATAATGGTTCACCAAAACCTGTACTATGTCCCTGTCCACATGAAAGCAGTCAGGAGCCTCCTGCTCTTCAAAATTGTAAGGTGTTAAACATCGCTAGTAATACCTATGCTGTGAGTTAAACATCACTAGCAACACCTTTGCTGTGAGTTAAACACTGATAGTAATACCTATGCTGTGTCACTAATTGCTAGTAATACCTATGCTGTGTCATTAAACATCACTTGTAATACCTAGGCTGTGTCATTAAGCATCTCTAGTAATACCTATGCTGTGTCATTAAACATCACTAGTAAACCTATGCTGTGTCATTAAACATCTCCAGTAATATCTATGCTGTGTTGTTAAACATCACTAGTAATGCCTATGCTGTGTCATTAAACATCGCTAGTAATACCTATGCTGTGTCATTAAACATCACTAGTAATACCTATGCTGTGTCATTAAACATCGCTAGTAATACCTATGCTGTGTTGTTAAACATCACTAGTAATATCTATGCTGTGTCATTAAACATCACTAGTAATATCTATGCTGTGTCATTAAACATCTCTAGTAATACCTATGCTGTGTCATTAAACATCACTAGTAATACCTATGCTGTGTCATTAAACATCTCTAGTAATACCTATGCTGTGTCATTAAACATCACTAGTAATACCTATGCTGCATTGTTAAACATTGCGATGCCCATGCACTGGCCCAGCAATCAAGGAGCCTCAATCCTCACCACTAATTCCAGTGAGGGGCATCCATATAGGAAAAGGGGTAATAAATACACACACAGTAAAGTACAATTTCCCTTAAGAGCACACTGAGATCACAGTCAGTCTGGGGCTGGTTTCTCCCTTTTTCTCCAGGTCCCCAATAAGACTCCCCACTGGCACAGCTATAGGGTCCAGATCTCAGCCTAGTGGGCAAGCTAAAATCTTCAGCACCCTCTCTGTCCAACCAGTGCTTCGTGTCCCTGCCCAAGTAGCTGACCCACACACACTTTGTTGTAAGAGTTTATACAACCATAGAGACACTCCTGGGGAAGGCTGGCACAGGTTCTCCAGCTGTGCCCCCTTTACCCAGACTATACGGTAGAAATCACTGCCACCACCCAGCTAATACTTATCAGCTACTCAAAGGCCCTTAAAAGGGTGTCTAATTATTACTGTGCAATATTATTATCCAAATGGTAAGTACAACCTAACAGTTAAGACTTATTTGAAGTGACTTTGTACAGTATAAATTATATACATGCAATGTACTCTTAGAGCTTAAATTAACCTTAAATAAAACAGCCACAGTTGAAAGGCTTAAAATATT